>NC_056705.1:18550790-18573534 GCF_018831695.1 Puntigrus tetrazona | reverse complement strand
TAACACACCTCTGTACACAAACACGCACAACGCTCCAGGACTGGGTGCCACTCCTTGGTAAATATGTATGAAATACAAAAGCACACCCAAGAGCTTCAAACACACAGTTTACCGTCACTCTACAAACATGTGACCCCCTATCTGCACAAATAATGTTCTCTCTTTTTGAAAACCAACTTGACATATCTGACAGTTTGACATGTTCTGTCCACAGATTGCACGACAACAGCAGCAACTTCTGCAGCAACAACACAAAATCAACCTCCTGCAGCAACAGATCCAGGTGAGTCTTCATATAGATGTGCCATGTCCACTTGTAGGCTTGTATACATGTTTTGCGTTTATGCTTTTGAAGGGGTATGTTTGTGAGATGTCACAATGTGAGTGACTTGTCACCGTGACCATGGGGTTTCATGACAATCAAACGTTGTTGTCCACCAATCAGCAATCAACCACCCCCCTCAACCAATCATTAACGAGCATCAGCGCTGGTATCCAGAGTCCATGCTCATAGTCCTTTTGTAGAACAATGGAAATTTAGCTACAGACACAAAACAAAGCAACATTATGATGGAATATCGTACTTCTAATTTTAAGGCAATACGTAATGTATTGCGACAACCTCAGCTGAAAGGAATCATTGGAACTGACAGATTTAAGACACTTTAATTAAAACACAAACAAAAGTATCCCATGCACTTAAAATAGCATAGATGTGAAAAGGATTTTTTTTAAAGGAATTTATAAAGTTACATGGCATGAGGTCATAGCTACCTAAAAGAAATTGTTAACTGTTTAAAACTAACTTTACATAGAGTATAGCATGCATTACGCAGGACAAAACGCTTGAATTTAACTTCCCAAAAGTATTGGATGTCAGCTACTCGCTCTTTGTGTGGTCCACATCGGAGCTGCCTATGAAGAGCAAATCACGTTTTAAATCACTTATGAGATTCCATTTCAGTTAATATGCTGCTTTAAAAGATAGCTGGATAATAGACAGGCAGCTCAATAAGGTTTTAAAAATGGTGTATATTTAGACATAGCAATCATGCAAACTATGATTTAAATGAATCTTTTGAAAAAATGTGTCAGGAATGCCCTAATGGCCAGTAAAGGAGCTTGTAGAAACCTAAACACAGACACTTTTTGATGGGTTTGTCCCAGCTGACTTACGCATAGGGCAGAGAGACACTGGCCTGCTTTGTGTGTGCAGGTGTGAAGCGAATAAAGGCTTTGTGTGCAAGAGGAGATGAGATGAGTCTAATTTGGTTGATAAAATGAGACTTAGCCTTGAGAGGGACTCCGGCAGTTTTGGCCAGGAAGCCACATCACACTGAGACTATTCACACACACACACACAGATCACTCCCGTCCGCTGGACCCCTGCCATTCTGTTTTAGTGCCTGACTGTGTGTTGCAGCTGTGTCTGTTTGTGTGTGCATGTTCATACTACACAGCTTAGCCTGAACATGTGTATGTGAGACTTATCTGTGTCTATTTCAAAATCCGCATCAGCTCATGTCTGTATGTGTGTCAGTAGCAGCTGTGTGTGCGTCAGTCCCCAAAACACGTCCGCTTGGGTTTCTCTAGCCCGTCGCTCACAGAAACAAAGCCTCTTTTTCCCATGACTTTGCAACCTTTTCCCAAACAAGCACTTCTCCATTCAGCCCAGTGGAACAATAGTTTCTCACAGTCAACACGGAGGCGGCGGAGGGGGGCGAGAGGAGGAGACCCTTGTTATGGGCCAATCATATATTAGCCCTAAATCACCTCCTTAAAAACACACATTTGACTTGTGTCTAACACACAGGCCGCTAACATACTGTGAGCAAACACTTGCGTCAGAGACAAATATAGCAGTCCTGAACTTTTAGAGTTTAATACAAGATGTTACTGAGGTCAAAAGCCAAATTCCACTTCCAAAAGAAGGAAAATAAGCTTTAGAGTCAACACGAAGTGAAAAGTGACCCTATTTACCTTTTTAATAAATGTTCCTGGTCTTATTTTTAACCGCTTTTTCAGTATATGTATTTTAAAACAACAACAAACATTTTTTGTGGCTTTCTTTTTAGTAACATTTTTTCTCATCCAACAGTCTGATTTACTCAGATACGAGTCACATTAAAGAAGTCGTGTTAACTTTAAATTGTAGAGCTTTTAAAACTCCTTGAAGAGTTACTTCTCTCCAGAAATACGCACAGTTAACACATATATCCCTCTCAGTGTGGGGCCACTTCTTTAGGCTCTTGGGGGTAACGTGCATACACACTTTTTCTTTCGTATTAAAGCTGTCTCTGCTCTGGACCCCTGACAGTTATCCTACCAGGAACACAGGCTCCTGGATGAAAGAATACACCTGCCGAGAAGCTTGAGGCACACATGCATGACATGCAGGATACATATAATGCATTTCCATGCTTAACGAGAGGCGTAATGTTGAGAAAGACCTGTGGGCGCTGTGGCTAGGAGCTGCCCACTGGTACAACCTCCTCCTGTGCGCCGCTGTACTGTAACACTTTCCTGCTGTCTGTTCGCTTTTCTCTCATTAGCAGCCTTCTTTCAGCACACCTCCTCCGGCTCTGCAGGGCGTCGCGCTGGTGTTAGAAAATTTTCGCTACCCAGCGCAGGGGCCGAGGTGAGGCTCCTCCGCTGTCAATGTGGCAGTTAACACAAGTAGCCAGACCTCCCATGAGGAGCTGTTTGCGCTGGCTAATTTGACGTTGAACGTCAGCCATTTAGCACAACAGCATTAGCCGCGGCTAAAGACACAAGCACTGTTGTCGCATATTTCTGCTAACTAACTAGTTTAAGTGATCAGACACGGTGGCGACAGAAACCGGTGGCTGCTTATAAAACACATATTAGAGTCAACCTACATTTCACAAAAACTAACCTAATAAAGGGCTTCCACGGCAGTAGCTTATACATGTCAAACACAGCATGATCGCTTCCTAACTCAATCAGACTCATTTGCTGAGCGTCAGTGCCTCCTTGAGATTGTAAATTCATTTTCCCACGGAATGGGAGTTAAAAAGAAGGTTGAAGAGGAAAAAAAGACAACAGTACGTTAGCGCATCAGAGTTAGGCCAGGTCCTGTGCACAGGAGCGGCTAACCCAATTGGCTGTGTAATTGTTTAATTTGTCTCATTACACCTAAATGAATGTAATTGGTGTTTTTCCTGCATGAAGTGGCCGCACTGGTTGTGTGAACTGGGCTTTGTGCAGCACTGCGGATGACGGTGGGGGAGTCTCTCAACACATGTTCTCAATTGATATGAGCACTGACTTTATATTATTAAAAATATTTTAGGAGCCGTTTAAGATTTTCTAAAGATAAAGTATGTCATTTCTGCACAATTATCATTATCAGTTGTTTATTATAATAGCAGTATTACATTAGTGTGTCAGGTTTTCAGGATAGCCAGAATAATTAATTGGAATTGTAATAGCAAAATTGCATGTTCAACCTATATCTTTGTGGTGACCCTAAAATACAAAATTTTGGACAGGTGAAAAGGGTGTGTGTGTGTGTGGGTATGTTCAGTTTTCCTGGAAAGAAAACAGCTAAGGAGAGAGTGTGATAGACAGACAGTCTAACATTCTCATTCAACTTTTATTTGTAAAGATTCAGGCCACAGGATCAACAAGACATTGAGTGAGGAAGAGAAGGTGAGAGAATAATGAAGGAAATTCAGTCTTAAAAGAAGGCATGCGCAAAAAATTCGACCAAAGTGCTATATGTACAACAAGGAAGCCAAAAGGAGGGAAATTAGCAGATACAAAGTGTTATACGTGTCCATTTCCACCTCTACTTCCTCTCCAAGTGCAGAACAACTGTGTGTTACCTAAGCGACTGGCCCTGAGCAGCATATAACAGCCTGGTGTGTGCCCGTGTATGCGTGTCTTGGTGTGTTTGAGTGTGTGGGGAAGGCTTCTCTCAGCCCGGTGGTTGGCAGCTAATGGGAGCTATTTGAGGAAGGACACACAGGCAGAGGAGCAGATGGGCGCTGCGTTATGCCCACCTACAGCGGGCGGCTGACGCACCTCCTGCACTCACACCTAATGGGGGCCTAATAAAAGGCTGGCTGTGCAGACACAGGCTCGCCACTCAATTTCATTAGCCGCTAATCAGCCAAAGGTGCCCTTGGCTCACGGAAAAGGACCGTTCATTGGAAAAAAAATGAGAGGCATACTTGGAAAAAAAGAACGAAGGGCATGAGTGAGAAAATGGACATGCGTTTGCAATTGGAAAGAGCAGGGTTGTTGTTTTGGTGGGGTTCGAAAATGCCACATTTATCTGGAAGGTGCAGTCAGGCATGGAAAAGAGAGATCAAGTATCAGTCATGTGATCGCAATGCAAGTCTTTATTGGTCTAGACTTTGATCAGGTTCCAACTGTTTGTTTTTTTTTTTTNAGAGCTGAGATTAGCTAATAATTTCCAAAGGTTCTTGTCTATAACTACACCACACATAATCTGTGAGTCAAGTAAACTCTGCCTTCAATTCAACAATAAGATGAATCATTGTTACTGTGGAGGACTGTGAAAAGAATTTAGCAGCAAACTTTTGTAAATCATTGTGAATGATGTAATCAAGTAAACATTCCTACATGAACAGGTAACTTTATTGCAATAAATACTTTCTACAATAATTACAACACAATATTTTAATTATTATACTTATTTTTAAAGTTAAATTTGTTATAAGGTAAAACATTCCTACATGCACAGGTAAACTTAAATGAATTTTGTCATTTATCTCAAAGATTGTCAGTTTGTTTGAAATCCCGAAGGATTTGAAAATGGGAATGAATGAGAAAAATACTTACAGACCCAAACCTGCATAAAGAAGTGGCGACGGGCCCTGATAACACACCCTAAATTGACATCCCACAGTTGTCGTCAAGTAACACTGAATACGAGACAACATTGACAGCTTCCTTTTTCAGCCATTAGTGTTTAACCAGGTGTATAATAAGCTGAGACATTTAATAAAGAGTCTCAGGAAGCATATCCATGTATGCAAAAGCAGACTGTCCGCACATGTTTGTTTGAGCGTGTGCGTAATTTCGATTGTATCCACCAGGGACAGTCCTTTTGTACTGACGCCTGCACCAGACTGGCAGTCATCGCAGGCACTCTGTAAAAGTTAATGGCCTATGCCCACGTCCACGGGGCTAATATTAAGTGCCAGTCTGCAAGTACAGTGCGTGTGTGCTAACGCTGCTATCCAGGCGCAAATTAATTATTAGTTATATGGCTATGTGTCCCCTCTTCAGCGCGAGGTCACTGAGGCCCGCCTTTAATTGCCGGAGCATATGGCTGGAAACAGATTTTAGCGGTGGGACTCGTTCTTAACCACCGTTCTTGCGCGCATTCTCAGATGTGAGCCATATTGTCAATGCTGGCAGCTATTGTTTCACTCATTTACTTCTTAGAGCAAATTACTCCCTAATAATAGCTCTACCTTAGAGTTTTTCTCTCCTCCGTGCCAGCAAACCTGTTCACACTGCATATGTTAATTATCTGCACATCTTCATTATGTTCAAAAAGCTTTAGGTTCAAGCTGTGCCGCCTGGCGAGAGGCTCTGACTCAGTTTGGTGCCAACTTTCCACTTTTTCCCTTTCCGTTTGTTTCTTTCAACATTTTTTTTCTTTCTTGCTCTCTTTCCCTGTCTATCTCTCTCTCTTTTCATATCAACTATGAAAGTTGCAAAGTTGCCACTCTCTTCTTATCCTTGAAAGGTTTTTTACCCGTTTCTTTTTTGCCGTCAAATTTTCTTAATGCTGATTAGGCTGGGTTTAAGGTTCTAGCTTTTTGTATGTTTTATGTATAAATATATAAACAGTTGCAGTTATCAATCATGGAGCAAGCTTATAGAACTAGTTTACTAAGGGCGTTTTTGTCTCATTTGACATTTATTAGTTGTAAAACCCAATTCCGAACAGGACCAATTCCTCCTCTATTTAAAAAAAAAAAATAATAATAATTGAAAGGCCTTACAAGTAAGCCATTCTTCTGACCAGAGAGTTCAAGGAGCCAGTATGGAATTCCACAGCCAGCTGTTAGCTGATTAATAGAGCTTTACAGAGCTTGCAGCTGGGGTTGACACTTTTGTTGTAAGGTTTCTGAAATATTCTGCAGTTTTCATGTACGTTAGACAAGAAGGGATACCTTCTTTTAGTGTTTAGGTGCAACTGAGTATTTCCCTAAACTATTACTAGTTTAACAGCAACCCATCCAGTCTCTACAGTTGAGATACTTTGTTCCAGTCCAAGATTTTTCTTCTTAAGTCATCTTTGTTTCGGCACTCTACTTTTAAACACGTCATGTGTTCCTGGTCCCAGCCAAAGTGAGTGATTCTTTGCAGAAGACGTTAACCATTCAATGCCTTTAATTTAAATCTCCTTTAGGAAGCAACTTTAAAGTTTAGTTCTATTGTTCTCTAATTCATGATGCATGTCAGTTGGATGCATCAAACTGCATTAACTGGCCTGAAAATGTCAATATCAGCCTCACCTACTCTGCGTGGGTAATGCTATTTGCTACATTGATTGAATAGAGAACAGCATGACGGTGTGTTCGAACGCTTTGAGGAGATCCACGAGCCTCTAATTCCATATGCACCCACACACACTTACTTACATGTCTATGCATTTAAGAGAGGAGCGTGTGCTTGTAATTTGCCACAAAACACTCCTTGCTTAAAACCACCGGAGAACACAAACACACACGTGCGCATTGGCTAGAACACGCTACTGTGGCCACAAAGCTGCAGCTCGCGGTGAGGAGACACAGGCAGAACCAGAGGAGCATATGTCCAATTAGGACTGGAAGTTAGAGCTGCACCAGCCCGTGGGGGGTCCTGTCGAAATGCAACAATAAAACGCCACTGCATGCCTCCTGATCTGGGAACAGACGGCCTGCCGTTTGTGGTTAACCAAAATGGAGGAATGATTGCTCTGTGGTAGAAATTTAAAAACCCTCAGCCTCTGTTCATCTTAAGACCCGACTGCTGTGATAAAGCATCTCCTCTGCTCTCCAAGCATGTCACTTTCATATATACAGTATTGTCACTTTTGGAGCTTTTGTGCTTTTCTCGTCAGTGGAACCATCTGTCCTCTTCTTCTTTGGGCCTGTGTGTCTCAAGACTCTTCCTTTGCCAAAGTCTCTGGCTTGTGTTTTTTCTCCTTCCTCCTTTTTTTAATCCTGGAAACCTTGTGAAGTGGTGTGGCGAGTTGCCGAGCATGGTCCTCTGCAGAAATGGAGGCCAGCTGTTGCCAGAGCGTGAAGAAGCTTCTTCACATGACAATAATCAAGGGGACCAACTATCCCAAGAGCCAATCCGTCCACACCTCACTTGTCCTCAGGTGACAGTTGCTGGACAAGCACATTGTTCAAACTCTCCCTAGGAGTAAACTGGCCAGACATAGGGTCAAGCGCCTTGCAGATTATTAGACAGGAAGTCTAACTGAAATATAAAGCAGGGAATTACAAGTCGTTCTGCATTTATAAACCAAAAGTGAAGTGAAATGTCCAATATGGTATTAGTTAGTCAGTAATCAAAACTGCAGATTTTCTTCATAGTAGACCTGTTTTGGCTAGACTCTTTGTTCATGACCAACATCTTAATTGTTTTCTTCTATCTCTTCAGCAGGTCCAGGGTCAGTTGCCTCCACTGATGATACCAGTGTTCCCTCCAGATCAGAGAACTCTGGCGGCCGCTGCAGCACAACAAGGATTTCTACTTCCTCCAGGGTTCAACTACAAACCAGGCTGCAGTGAGTATTAAAGCAGCATTTTAGTGATGGGTTGTAAAATGAAAGACTTCAGTTCAGTTTATTGTTCACACTAGAGATTTCAAACCAGATTGCTGAAAGCGGAGTCTTCAACCCAATGTTGGGCAGCATCTCCCTCCTGTCTGGTGTGTTATTAAGATCAGCCAACACCACTGATGCCCGTCATCTCCCGCACATGACAGACTTTCAGACTAGACAAACTCACTTGCTTTTGTGTCTCTGTATTTCTTGTTCAAAAGTAGGAACAGGAAAAAAAAAGAAAACTTCCTCTGGGGTTTGTGTTTTTGGCCGTAGCAGTCCAACTGTGAAGCAATGTGTTGTTTACCGCGAGAAACGAGGCGGCAAGTGCCAGCAGCGCAGCAGCAGAACGCTCGCGCTCTCACGGGGGGGTAGAGTGACCTGCCCCAGGTTTCTTCATATTAACACGGGCGGCCGCCAGAACACGCGTCCAATACGCCTCGCACACGCCTCCAACTCCTCTCCAACTGTACGCGTGCACACACACATCGCATAGATTGCACACTCATACACACTCATGAACGTTCATCTCCCTTGTGAGACGGACCGGTCCGCATCTCCAGCTCCGCCCACTGCGCTTCACAGTTTCCCAAACAAGTCCCCCCTCCCTCTTCCTCCTCCCGAAGGCCCCCTCTCTCCCAACCATACACCCTCTATTTCAATTACAGCCAGCAGCACCATCAAACCCTGCCCAAAATTTCAATTACGCATGTCATTTAGTTACCATTACAGTGCCTGCTCACGAGGGAGGAAGCCGTCATTTGAACCCCTTAAAACCAGAGCGGAAAAAAGGGGGATGAAATCCCTCTGGTCGCAGGGTCTGGACTAAGGGGATGCTGGTTCCCACCCATTGCTCCCCGGAGCCAGGCCACGGAGCTCTTCCAGTCAGTCTGAAGATGCTGCCTCCTCGCCAACAGCAACATGTTTGCTTTCCTTAGTTTTGCTCTTTTGTTACAGCTGTACCCGGGAGAGACATAAAATAGCTGGAATATTTGTGTTTGTTTAGGGACTGAGAGAAAGACAAGAAAAAAAGACAAAACACACACATCTCCCCAGAATACATCCTTGAACCGGGTCCAGGGCAATCTCTAACCTAGCGGATGAGTATTTGTTGGGGGGGGTTGGGGGGGAGTGTATGGGAAAAAAGTTTTGGACCCACTGATAGAAGCGTCTGGTTTATTGCTTACTGAGACAAGCTCCGACTTCCTCTACAAGCCCCTTTGTACATATACTCTGGAGCATCCAAAAGTGTATAGTTTTTTTCCCAATCAACAAGTGCATTTACACGCATTTTAAAAGTTACATTTCAGTTGAAACCAAACAGAAATGCTGTAATTAAATGTATTCATTACTTTAACACTAACATATACTGTACAGAATGGTGGGATATCAAAGGCCAAGGGCCAGTCAATGCTGACTTCAAAACACCACGCTACATAAAATTTTTAAAGAATAATAGAAGATTGCCATCACTTATCTGATAAATTTAAGACCGTCTTTCCTGATATTAAGCAGATGCATCTACGGCCCCTCTTCCTTAGAGCACCTCTTCTAACCTCTCCTCCCTTTTCAACCAGCATCATTCCATTTTTCATCATACTTTGAACTCAAAAAGCTACAGATTTGAGGGCATACTCGTGGTTTCTCATGTCACAGGCTTTTTCAGCGTGATGCTGATAACCCCCCCTGCCTCCTCTAGCCGAACTGGACTGACCTTTACCTCTCGGTCGTGTAATTATAATGCCCATATCTGCAGGTGGACGCTAATAACTCTCGCTATTCACTCCTCGTGTTCTGATTCATCTCTCCAACGCAGAGGCTCTTGTGCGGGGCCCGAGGAGACGGGGCGCTGACGTTACCTCGTTAATTACCGTCCTCTCCTTATCATGCCTTAGCCTTCAACTGCTATTGTGCTCGGGGTATTAGAGCTGCAGCCACACAATCAGCCTTTCATTAGAATGGAGGGGGGGACTTCACAATGGAGGTCTTTACCGACAGAAGAGAAAGCAGTGAATCTGTCGCTCCATCGAAAGGAGAGGAGAGGGGGATGGGGCTCAGAGCCTGGGCAGAAGTGTAGGGAGATGAAAAGGATGGGTGATGTGTAAAAAGAAAAAATCTGAAGATTCTGACATGCCTATAATGCTCTCTTCCTCAGGTGACCCTTACCCTTTACAGCTAATCCCTACGACTATGGCAGCGGCTGCTGCGGCGACGCCTGGCCTCGGCCCTCTTCAACTGCAGGTAACGTCCATCTTGTGGTTTTGTTTGTTTCTGCGTGTCCCTGTGTGTGTGTGTCTGTCCTTTTTCTGTGGCGATTCTGTGCATTTTTCCCAACCTTTCAGACAAAATCTCTTTTTCTCCCCTCGTTTTTTCCTCTTTTTTTGTTTTGTGATCCCGATAGAGAACAACAATGCCCACTGTTCTCCTCAACTCTTTTCCTCATGCCAACTGCAAGTTGCCATAGAAATGGGCCTTTGTGAGGGGCCAGAGCCCAGAGAGAGAATGCCGCACTGCTGGCTCTGGGGTGCTGATATTGTTCACTGTGGAGCGAAGGGTACCATAGAAACTGTTTTTAAGGGGGACAGAGCACAGAGGGACACTGAACAGAGAGCAAACACAAAAAGATATTATGGGCTGTCTGAATAGAGTCAAACCCTAATGCAGCCTCACTGTGCTGCTCTGAAATGGAAAACGCAGTAAACATGCATCTCCACGTCTGTCCTTTTTCCTCTTCCTCCCTTGTTTGGTCTCTGGCAGGAGGAGAAGAGAGGGGTGAAGAGCATAAATCACAAAGATGAGGGGGGATATAGGTGCACATCTGCTACAACACTGTGTTTGTGTAAGAATATTGTATTCCCGACTCACTCTGGATGGGCTGCATTGAGCCGCTTGTCACCAGGTTATTAACCAGGCTGCATTAACCTGGGGGCCCACAGGGTCCGAAACCGGCCCGTCCTCTCTGTTACCTCCCTCAGGCATTAAAGAGCCTGACTAAGAGGACTAAATTCACTGTTAGCAAAAATAGATGAACATTAGAGTGAATTTTAACAGGGCTTTGCACATACGTACAACGCATGCAAAGATACATACACACCTGCACATCTGTATCACAGATTAAGCATATGTAAGAGGTATAAATGGCTCTCACACATACGTGCTCGCACCGAAACAGGTGGTATTCCCAGATGCCCTCTGGATAACAGGTAATAAAACAGGATATTTTTTTGGTTTTTTTTTTTTTTTTGAAACCCTCGCTGTCTGTGCACTCACCCCGCTGTGCTCCGTATGACTGGCTTACTGCGAGAATCTTGTCCCGTCTGATTTTATCTGCTTCAGAGCTTGTCTCCATATGTTCCTTCGTGTTAAGATTCAAAAAATCCCAGATTGAACAGCTTTGTCAGGCGCAATTGGATTTCGCCAGAAAAACAACTGGAAAAAAAAGAAACAACAACATCCAATGCCACTGTTCTCTCATTCCAGCCTCAAATCTCCCTTGCAACACACACACACACTCAGAGAAAGAGAGCAAGAGAGATTACGGCTTTGTCACAAAGAAAATGATTTACTAAGGCTAACCTAAATACAGATGTCTCAGACAGAAGCACGTTGGATTTCCTCTGGGAGAATCGGCGCGTCTGCGTGTCTCATCTTTAGACCCCCCAACACGATGAGAGGCCCAAAATATTTGCTTTGGTCACTTCACAAACCTTAGTTTAGTGGTTCATGCACTCAGCCCAATGAGCTCACACTTTCAATGGGGGTAGCAATATGGTTTGCGAGACCAGAAATGCTACAATAATATTTACATTTGAGTATATGCATTTGGCAGAAATATCTGTTTGCATTTCCTGGGAATCAAACCCATGACCTTTGTAGCATAATACTGTTTTAGCTAGGCGAATGCTTAATTATAATATGTAGAGCAGTCCTTGAACTTAATTTTATTACTTTGTCATTTGCATCATACATGCTATGTAGTGTGCATGTCGAGTATTCAGAGAAATTCTCTTTAAAGTTTTATGTTTCAACACACCTGCAATTGCCAGATGAAGAAAGTCACATCTGTGTGAGACTGCTACGCAATGGTCATTAAAACAAGACCTTTAAGTGTGTGTGTCAAAGTGAGAGTTAGTCATTGCACCAGGGGTCACTATCTTCAAGGTGTCTGCCATTAGTCACTGCAGCGGTCTTTAAACCGGCACACAAAGCCACTTTTCACAACTAAGTCAACAGTTCACACTGGCCTAATATTCAGTTACCTGCTAAATTAACCTGCGTAACCCACCAAACCACACACATGTACACTGAGGCTAAGGGATTGTCTTGAAAAGCAGGGGCAGTGACTATGACTGTGTTGAAAATGTGTGAATAAAGAAAGAGGGAGAGATGAGAAAAGGAGGAGTAGAAAGGTACGAGCTGTGAGCAGCAGTACTGAAGAGGTATAAAGTGGGTCAATGGAGGAGGTCAGCCATCATATGTAGAGGCAGATGTTGGACCATATTGCACCGGATTACTGCAGCACACAGCAGAACGAGCAGAGAAAGCAAGGGAGACTGTATTAAATGCCTTTTATCAGCCGTAAGAAATAGTACATGTATTTCCATTTGTAGTTCAAACCCACAGCGATTTATTTTTTTGACAGGCACTTGTGTGCTCACAATGATAAGCACCGTGAATTCCTTTCAGATAGCGATCTGGTGGCATTGTCCGAGCTCTATGAGGTCAGTGACACTGTTAATAGATAGCGTGGCTGGATTGATCCTGTCCAGCTAGCCCTATCTGCACCAAAACATAATAAGCTTACATAACATTCCCAGTGTATCACACAATGGGAATGTCATTTTGACTCAAAGCTTCCCGCAAGCAGACCTAAAACCTGGACTGAGGACTGAGGCTCTTCCCTGACAATCCGAAAAAATAATTAAGCAGAAAAGAGAAAAAATGATCCTACCTCACAATAGATTTTAATTTGGCTTTTGTGTTTTTGTAAGCACTAGCTTTAGCACTAATTGACACTTAGGGAGGGAGATTTCTTGGCAGCGGCTTCAGTCAGACGCAACTCATGTCGAAGTTCATCCGCCTGGCGCACTAATCAAAACGGCACAGAACTCGACAGCCAGTGTTTAGTTTAGCACAAAAAAAAATTATGACAAGAATAGGAAGAATTGGCGACGACAAAGAAAAAAAGCACTAGACGCACAATAGCCAGCGGTGACCAAAACGACAATAGCTTAGAGGATCACTCCAAACTGCTTCCATTTTGACAACAAAGCAAGATGGGAAAAGAAGCTCATAATCTGAGTAAAGCAGGGGATTACTGGAGAGCGAGAGATGTCTGCTCAGCCACATAAAGACATGCAGATCCACTCTGACCGGATAGCGCTGACAGCAGCCCGTCTTCCTGCGCTCAGGGAGGGGACGGGACTTAACGGGGATGGGGGGGGGTGGCTTTGTTAAAACATGTGTCACCAACACTAATACTCTCCAATCAGCCTTACGAGTTAAAGCACAAATGCCAATCTATCTCCTCCCGTCACCCTGCATATACAGACGTACAAACACACACACACGCTACTTAATGCAGTCACACCTGACCTGCTAGATTGGACGGGCCTGAAATCAGGTGCAGCATTACTGACTACCATTGCCTTTGGGATCTTTCCTGTGCGTCCTTCCTCTGTGTTGATGGTGTGTTTTCTTACCTTTGTCGCCTTTAAACACACACACAGAGTTCTAGTTAGAGAATTAGAGCTGGCCTAAGACTCCTCTTTGGGGATTAGCAAAGAGAGAGAGTGAGAGAAGCAAGGGGAGAAGCTTTAAGAGTTCAAAAGGACGCAGCTTGACTGAAGGAGTCAAGAGTCCTATCAAATCCCTCACAGATACCCCCTCCCCCATTCAGCACCTCTGTGTGTGTGTGTGTGTNTTGAGATCAGCCACCCATTCATCCCCCATTCTCGCTGCGTGTGCATACGTGAGCCCGTGGGCACTCGAGGGGCATTGTGCTGTCACTTCCTGTTTGCTCACGCTGACGACGGGGTGGCAGCGCTTTGAGCGTGTTCAGTGGCAGCCCCTGTTGGAAGTGCAGTGTATGTGTGTGTCTGTCTAGCGGTTGTGACTGACAAGAGCTGGCCCTGTAATAGAACTCAATTCAGAAAGAAAATAAAGCAGTCTGATGCAGTGGACCGGACACGGAGCATCTCGCCCTCTCACGCACACACACAGGCAGGGCACGCTCCGACAGGGGCCGTATGTCACGCTCAGGCACACACACAACCAGGGGCCATGGTGGGAGTAATTGAACAGAAATGACCAACAAGAGCTTTATTTCATGTCCTGCTCCCCTGCACAGACTACAGCTCACAACTGAGGTCACCTCCTGATCAGAAAGCCCAGAAAAAATGTGTGTGTGTTGAGGTAGTGTATAGCCAGAGTGAGGAATACAAATAGAAAAAATCCTTAATTTTTTTATTTTTAGATTATTTACCGACTGATAGTACAAGATGGTTTGAGCTGAGATTATTTTGCGATGTAAAACAAGAGATAAATGAAATCAGTTTTGTAGAACAAAAGACACAGTTTAGTGTTGGAACAATTCTAATATTGCAGCAGTGTTTAAAAATTTCGAAACAGCATATTGTTTCAATGCAATGTCTCTAAAATTTTACTTACTATAGACATTAAATAATGAAAGGCAAAACAATGTTGGTTGATGCATCATATTGGACAAAACAAATATAATTAAATGCATATCAGAGTTTCCATGTGCCCCTACTTTTAGGCATACCATTATTTACCACGTTATAGCAGTGTCCTGTAACAGTAGGAAATATCAGTACTTATTGACTCTATTAGCTCTCCAAGGTGCAAATTTAGACAGATAAAAACCAGTGTGAGTGTATAGAGATGTTCTGTGTGGAGATATGTCTCTCAGCATGATGGTGTGTTAATCTCTGTGTGTTCTCATCTGATAGAAATATTTAATTCTAGCAGATACAGCCGACAGAAGATTGTGGAGAATGTGCTGTCGAGGTTGAGAGAAAGAACTGCCATGGACATTTGCATAAACCAGTCTTTGTTTCCTGCTGGTGGCTGGCAGCCAGAGACGAACAGAAGGACGGAAGTTTTACTCACAAACAGCCACTCGCTTCCAAACCTTAAAGAGAAAAATACAATTTAAAAAACAGCCCGTCTCTGCTGCTACTGTAAACACAGATTTGGTTCCTCATCTTTTCCCACAAATACAATAAAAGCCCCCTCTCTCTCTCTCTCCATTCTTAGCTTTCCTCAAAGTCCACAAAATTGCACATGAAAGCCGCACAAACACACTTACTGCAGGAATTGTACAAACAGCTTTGGGAATATGTTTTACATGATGTCCAGTCGCTGTATTGTCTGCTTGTTACCGTAGAAACATGTGCTGTGGTTCATAAATACATTGTTGAAGAGCACATCAATGTTAACACTTTTAACAGTTGGGATATGTTTTTGTTTGAGGTTGACAATTACTTCTGCAGATCAATAAATGCAGATATCCACATCTAAAGACTTGATACGCCAATAGAATATTGATATGTACATATAAACATGCATGACAATAATTTGTCATATTTACGATCAGCCAATATATATACACAGAAAAAGAAAGGAGCAAAATGTTTGTTTACTCTGTCAAATGGCAGTATACTGCATTTCATTGAATCATGCTGGCAAATATGTTTTCGAGTTTTAAGAGCACTTTCTCATGGGTCCTCCTGTCCTGGTGTGCGTTCTTAAACAAGAGTAAAAGAAACAACGGGGGGTCTGGCGTTTGTTTCCTCTCCCAGTGGCAAAGAGATTCACAACTTCTCCCTTTACATAAACACATTCACCAGTTTTTCACCTTGAGAGGAACTTTTTTTTAGTCTTCTCTTTCCTTAGTGAATATGACCCTTATGGTGAGTGTGTTTTTTCCCAGGATGCACCTTGGCGGGGACATGTCTCACTCAGGCGTCTGCTAGCTGTTAGCGTAGCCCCTTGAGGCCGGATGGTGGAACATAAAGTGACAGCTCTGTCCCCTCACACATAAACAACCATCAGCCCTCTCCACTAATGGCCAAACCAGCTTTTTAGCCTGTTTTTTTTTTCTTTTTGTTTGTTTGTGTGTTCTATGTATTCATTTATTCATGGACCTTTCTCTCTTCTTCATCCACTCTTCTGTCCCTTCTCCCTCTGTCTGTTCTCTCACTTTCCCTTTCTATCTCTCTCTGTCTCTGAGCAGCAGTTGTATGCAGCTCAGCTAGCTGCCATGCAGGTGTCTCCGGGGGCCAAACACAGCACAGTGCCTCAGGCCAACCTGGCAACCGGAACACTCTCGCCCACCAGCGGCCAGAGCGAGAAAAACAGAAGCACCCCACCACCAAAGCCCAAGGTATGTATTTGTAGATGCGTAATATTCTGGAACAACTGCGTACATTTACCATCCAGAGCTAATAGTCTTTGTATGTACTGGTTTTGATGTTTCTTTTTGGTTGATTACCCATAACTCGCGCAAGCTGGCACTATGCCCTCAATTCTCCGTGCCTCATTGCATTGTTCCATTTCAAGTGCTTTGTTATGGCAGCTTTTGAAGGTCCTTGGTCCTCAAACCCGAAGTCTAGCTACCACCACTGCATTGTGCTTTTTCTGATAGTGTATATGGCTCTGAGCAGGTATCTTTCCCTTCGGCCAGCGTGGCAGCAGGAGGCCAGAGCTATCTGAGCGGAATAAAGCTCCATGAATATCAGGCAGGGCAGAAATAAAAGCAGCCTGTCTGGCCTCTTTTCCCTCCTGCTGGGCTGGTCATTCTAGACGCCCGGACACCCCTGCAAGCCCATTCTGTCCCGCTCAGCAGTACAATAGCTGGACCGTGGGGCGGCCAGGGCTGGATAAACATGTGTGAAGGCCTGCTGCCCGCTCCCTCTCCGGCCTTGAGCCACGGCTGAGCCCGATGCTTGTTTGGACAGGGAAGAGAACAGACCTGGAGCTCAACCACATGCCTGTTGCATAGAGGAAGAGTTCAGGATATGTTTCCGTCTGTCAATCTCAGTGCAAAGCTTTGGTGGTCCCCATCGATTGGGCCTGGCCCCATGCAGCTCACTGTGTCAAAGGCTAATGAAGGCTGGTTTCCTCAAACATTTTATCCTTTGTTGTCATATGACCAAATAAATGGAGAGAAAGAAGAGGGATAGGGATAATACAGATAATTGGCAGTGCTGCCTGCACCTGCTAGGCCTCCGCAGCTACTGAGCCATGAGAAAATGGCCTTTTCCTTAAATATATTTTTCTGTCTTTCTCATATTCCCTATCAAGTATCTCAAAGTGGAGTCAAACCTCCTGTTTCCCTCTCCAAATCTTTCTTCAATCACGACTCTCTCATTTGTTCTGTCTGCGTCTGCAAGCTTTTGCCATCATGAAGGGACAGGCATGTATATTTCAGGGTTGCTGCCCTGGGGTAGTTGCCACTCTCTCATTTTAAGATGTGTGCCATGTGTCAGACAGCTGGTTGGACTGAGGCGTACAAAGCTTAAGTGCTTTACCCCGGGGGAAGCCTCACAATTCAGGTGCATCACAACTCAGTCACTATATCACAGTTTTCACTCTGTGACCTACTCAGATTTACACATGCAGACCCTCACTCCTTAGGCTCATTGCTGCCAGAGTTAAATTCCTATATGTACTTACAAGTTTGTATGGTTAGCATTCCGATCTTTGACATCAGTTGTAAAGAACCTTAAGCTGTCGCAACCCACCGATCGATTCCGGTATTTACACAGTTATTTTTTAATTTCTTCATTTATTTTTATGAAATTTTCTATTGAGATAGAACATTAGAGAGATTACAGAAAAGCCCTGGGTGGAGAGATGGGAGCAGGATCAGCAAAGGACCTAAGCGACAGTCAAACTTAGGTCGCTTTGAGCACAGTTGCACTGAATGTCGACACACTAACCATGAGGCTATTGGCACAGACATGTTATTGTTCATTTCTACAGGTTTTTTTAGGTTTTGGTTTTCTAAGTGACTTATATCTCATTTTATATGAGATTTAAGCTTATTTATTTTGTATTTGAGTTGTCTCCTCCTGTAAAATGTATGACGGATCTTAAAGCTAGCCTTCCTCCTCTCACACGGCTTTGCCAGTCTTCATTAGTTCTCCTCTCACCAGCTACATTCTCTTTGGCTAACATCCCACCCAAGGATTTGCTTCTCGAAGAACAATCCTCCATTGGGGCGGGAGGCAGGCATTATCTGTCATAAATATTCAGTTTTCCTCTTCAATACAGCCTCGCTACACACCCGACACAATATGGGTCATGATACAGTATTCTCCTCAATCGCGTCTTAGTGTTCTCATTGAGTAGGGTCTTTTGTGTGTCTCCCTTATGATGGAGTCCACATCCCACTGGTTCCCTTTCCATTGAGAACGGCGCTAATGAGGACAATCCTGTTACGGCCCATCACAGCACGAGCAATGAGGGAAAGGTCTTAATCAAGCTCTCCAGACCTCAGAAGCTCTGTTCCAAAACCTAGCATGCTGCCTTGCTGCCTACAGCCTCTGAAAGAGAGCGAATGTCTGCTGGTGCTACTGCAGAGGCAAGAAGAGGAGAGACACTGTAGCTCTGTGAGATGTGGTTGTCCTCTAAGGCTATCACAAATGCTTTTGTGTTTCTGGCCATTCATGACAGAAGGAAAGGCTCTAGAAACAGGTGTCGGATTCTGCACTCCCTGTGTTACCACATGTAAGATCCCACCGCAGTGGGAGCATGCTAGTGACCTAAGGCTCACTCTGCCATGAAAAGATGATTGACAGCTCTGGCTTGAGTGAGGGTTGCTGAGGTCATTAGACCATGGAGGTCAGATGTGGTTTCGATTTGGAGCGGTGAAGCTGTTAAGAACAATAGTAAGGACAGAAAGGCCTTAATAGCAATTAAGACAGGTTTAGTGACTTCATTGCAATGTTCTAATGATGTGCACAGGGCAGCATCTGCCGTTCCAAGACCTAATTGGCTCTATGGTGCCTTCTCTGATGTGATTACAGTGTCAGCAGGGTTGATATCTGGGTACTAGTCATTTGCACTTATAGATAGAGTCCACCACTGGTAATCTGGAGGCACAGAGGCGGTGTTGTTTGTTTATTATGTAGTTGAGTCTAATTGACATCTGTGAACATCTGAAGCTGGAATGTGTCCATCAAATAATCATTTGTGCTTATATGTATGGAATACTTGGTTATTCTGTGTTCGTGTGTATGCTTGTATGTTTGTTTCTTCTCAATGCGCAACATGTTTGGTAAATGTGTGTGAATCTTCTCACTTAAGCATGTTTCTTTACATGGTATGCTCGCTTTGTCCCTGTTCTCTTGTTTGATTGAGCATGGGTGTGCTGCATGTTTATTGCGCCATATCATTGCGCAAAACGTCAATCCAACATTGGCAAGTTTTTCAACTGGCCTGCGCAGCCGCAATTAATTTTACATTTCCTTGTGGTCTGGCCGCATTTGCTGAAAATCTACATTTCGGCGTGCGGTCAGCTGATTTGACCCCTGCTGGGAGATTTGATTGGGTCCCAAGTCTCTGAGGAGAAAAATCACACCAGGCCAAACGTGTTGCTGTTTTGCAGGACGAGGGCGCTCAGCCCTTGAATCTGTCGTCCAAGCCTAAGGCATCCGAGAGCAAGTCACCCACCTCCCCCGCTTCCCCACAGGTCCCTGCCCTGAAGCTGGGCCCCGGGTCCCTGAAGCACAGCGCCCCCTCCAGCATCGGAGGACCGCCGTCCAGACTCAGCTCCATAGGTATCCACACCTCCACAGTTCATTGCAATTCAATAAACGCACACAAATCGCAGCATAACCTGCCTAATGTTATTACATATTGCCCTGAATGTATCTCTCAAGAGCATTTCCTACTCCCTGGATATGTTTTTCTGCTGGCACAGACTCTTGTATGAGACGGTAATTGATGTTACATTTTTAGGTTTGTAGAATTTAATTTTGCCTGAAGGGCACATTGTCAAACATTTATTAGTCTAAATGGTGGGGGAGAGCTTGTTAAGCAGCTGTGTTTGGAAGCGAAAGAGAGCGAGACAGCGGATGGGAAGGTTTAGCGGCGTTTATTTCTGTTGTTTAGAGGTGCTGAATAGAGCAACACAAGCCTTCCTGACAGGCGCTGAGATTAGACAAGCCTCTTATACAACTCTGTTACCACCCACAGCACAAACAACATACATTAATAACACAATAAAGCAATATTCTCCCCTCCCCGTGCCTCCCCTCCTCACAACAGTTAGCCATTTCAGACTTCTTCCCTGTAATCGCAGTGTTTTTCAACAAATCCTGGGATTTAATAGCAGATTAGTGGATTTGCCGCCCAGATGTTTTTTGTTCTGAAAAAATGGATTAGGAAGTAAAGTTTTCACTGGAATCCTTTAGAACATGACGAGGCGAGCGGTTCTTTTAGATCATTAAATTTGAAAGTGCCGTATGGCCCATGATTATTCCATCTGGAGCACATCTTTAAGGGGTCAGGAAGTATTGTGATATCAAAGACATATTCTCAGCCCCTCATAAAATGTTGTTTGTAGGTGTATGTGCTTATCTGGATGTATATTTATATTTCAACTTGACAGAAGGCCTTTGAACGCCCTTTTTGTGCAATTTTCTCATCTTTCCATCATCCTTGTTCTCCACCTCTCTTATCTGTTTGACCTTGCTAAGTGACATCTGTCCTGAGACTTTCCAGCATGCCCGACCCCATGCGTCCCTTTCTTTTTGTGTCACTGTCACCACAGAAACACAACAGGGGCTGTCAAGGACTGTGTCCTCTAAGGCCATCACTCTCCCTTGCTTTTCCTCAGAAGCTAAAAAGAAAGTTTCACTCTTCAGGTCACCGTAATGTTAAAAGTGATATACTGTTTATGTTTTGCGCTATTAGGCTGATAGTCATCTCTTCTTTAAACAAATCATTTTAAATGTAAGAAAATCTCATGACCATCTCTCTTTAATGGGGTCAGTGCTCTCAATTAACACTACAGACATTTTATTTTACCCCCTATTAAATCAACTGTCAGGAAGTGTGCTGGCTTTAACACCCTGTGACCTGTGGCCACTTTAGCAGATTCCTGAGATATGACTTTTAAAAGAGTTCCCTACTCTGTCATTTCAAATGAAAGCATTTAATCCATCCTATCCAGCATTAGCGACCGGATTAGGGCAGATAAAGACTCATAATCTAGCATAGGTCTTTGTTAGATCTATCCTGGCAAGATAATGCTCCACCACACACATACACTAGCCAACAGATGCGGCTAACGGCTTGGGCGGTTAAGCTGCTGAGAATAATACAAATAATAGCCATGAAAAGATGGTTGGAAACATCTTTGATATGCTCGGAGGCAGATGTTGCGGAATGGGCCAAATTAGGCCGCTTATGGCTTTAATATAAGTAATCTCTCTTTTTTTCTTTTAAGATTTCCATGAGCTTTGGTCTGAATAAAAGCTTACAGAATGGCAGACAGAGAGAAAGAGAGAGAGAGACTGCTTTTATATATGTGGGATATAAGACAAAATTCACATTTTAGCAAATCTCTCAATGTAAAAAATGCAGATTTAAGAGATTTCCATCAGGAGTCAGCATCTGTTTTCAACTGGATCTCTTATCTTTTATTTGTGTGTGAAAGTATCGCTCTGTTCTAAAACCTAGTGAGCTGCGTACAGAGGCAACATTTTAAAGCAAAAAAAGTAGGCATATATAATTATACATTCTCCAAAACAAAATGCACTGCAATGCATTACAAACAATATGCAAAATTGCTAACAGGAAATGAAAATTGTCAATTTTTTAAATGCAGGAAGCATATGAATATGACTGCTTTACATCAAGACGCATTTTTATGCTTTGCCTGTCTCTTGTCTTACAGTCACTTATGTTATCCTTGTGCTCTGTCTCACTCAAACCTGTCATGCTTTCAGACCTGCTGTCATCCATCACCTCCGGCGGCTACCTGAACGACCATGAGGCAGTGACCAAAGCTTTCCAGGAGGCCCGACAGATGAAGGAGCAGCTAAAAAGAGAACAGCAGGTTCTGGATGCCAAAGTAGCGGCAGTCAACAGCCTGAGCCTCAACAACGGTCGCTCAGAGAAGGTTCGATAAACTCTTGTCTTGCATTTACCTACTCACTCACTTTCAATTGTAAAAGTCTGCAGATTCCATCCCTCACCAATGAAATGAGGTTTAAAACAGCCGAAACAACACAAACAGAAGCCTTAATTACAACAGAACGTGTTTATCTCTGAACAAAGCGATTTCCCAAAGCGGTTCTTGTGAAGAGGAGCAGTGGAGGTGACTAAGATCTGAAAGCTCTTTTGTTGTACACGATGGTCGTGTCTGGGAGGCAGGCTCAGGGCAGGCAGGGCGCAGTGAACGGGACGCTAATTTTAATGGCGTATCTGATGCTAATGTGAAGTGACTGGAGTGACTCCTCGGCTGTGCGGCTAAATTGGGCTTGTTTGCTAAACACACTGGAGTCAGCTGGTCCACGAGCCACAGCACAGGAAACGCCTTCGACCACAGATAATAAAACACACTCGCTTTCCGAGGAATTTGCATACAAATGCTTTAAAAAGCCGAGTGTGTCAGTAAACAAGCATTAAATTACGGACAATTTTGCCTCGTCCATCTCTAATGGCGTGATTGTGCACATCAGCAAAGGAAGGCGCTTGTATATACACAGGTGTCCTTGCTTCCTGATCTTCTCTGCCGCACAGAGATTTGGTTTATTTCATAAACCTTTGTGTGTAAACTCGTATCAACATCTGCAAATACACAGTAGGTAAATGCTTAACAAAAGCATGTTTATGGGTGCGTTGATCTCTGCTTCAGTTAAGCGCACGCACACGTTGGTGGGTTTTTTT
>NC_056705.1:18549191-18550690 GCF_018831695.1 Puntigrus tetrazona | reverse complement strand
CTGTGCGGCTAAATTGGGCTTGTTTGCTAAACACACTGGAGTCAGCTGGTCCACGAGCCACAGCACAGGAAACGCCTTCGACCACAGATAATAAAACACACTCGCTTTCCGAGGAATTTGCATACAAATGCTTTAAAAAGCCGAGTGTGTCAGTAAACAAGCATTAAATTACGGACAATTTTGCCTCGTCCATCTCTAATGGCGTGATTGTGCACATCAGCAAAGGAAGGCGCTTGTATATACACAGGTGTCCTTGCTTCCTGATCTTCTCTGCCGCACAGAGATTTGGTTTATTTCATAAACCTTTGTGTGTAAACTCGTATCAACATCTGCAAATACACAGTAGGTAAATGCTTAACAAAAGCATGTTTATGGGTGCGTTGATCTCTGCTTCAGTTAAGCGCACGCACACGTTGGTGGGTTTTTTTTCTTCTCTCAACCAGGCTTAGTGGCTGTGCTGATTGCTACTAGGTTAATGAAAGTGCATTAGGAATAATCCACATCTCCCAAGCACTCTATCCTTATTATGATTTACAACAGATCAGCTGCACTTTACCCTGACCACAGCTTTATGCCCTTACACACACCGCCCTCCATGCTGTACTTTTGCACACGTTTAGAGTACAGAGGGGTTATTTTTGATTAAGGCCATACATCCAAATGCTGAAAAAGAGCAGATTAGCTGCAGTAAATATGAGGCCACAAAGCCCTGAAGAGAGTTTTCAATTATCATACAGAAATGGGATGCATTTCTATTCCTGTATTTGCCATATTTCAGGTTGAAACAGGAAGTTGTAATACATTAATTTACTTCTGCAAAAATAGACTTTTACGATTTTGTTACATCATGACCCATGTTTTGCTACCAATGGCATTTGACTGGAAAAAAAACTGTAGTACAGGATAAATCAGGTATTTTGTCCATTTCTTTTTAGAGAATTTTCAAATGTGCATTTACTATACTGTAAGCATATAGTAGTACTGTATTAGTACTAGTACTTTAGCATATAGATGGCTTCAAAGCTAATGGACAGACTATAATCCTCAACATTCAGTTTTTGAGTCTGGATTGCAGTGTTTTGTGTTGGAAAGCCACATGGCAAAGTACCACAATTGTTCTTTCGCTATTTTTCCCCATTCATATACTGTTACTTGACTTTACCTCCTACGTGAGGTGCACATCAGCCAACCCATCTAATGTTTGTTTTTCCTCTTCAGTCCATTATCTCCTTATTTTAGTCAATTACTGTCCCTCTCCATTTTAACCTCGACTCTCTGAGAGAGAGTGTGCTGCGCGCTTTAAACTTGTTCCCCAGGAACACGTTGTGCGGGCAAACCGAGCCCTGTTTCTAAACCCTTTTGTGTCACACTAAGCTAAATGGATTGTGGGAGATGAACAAGGCCAATCGTCTATGAGATGAAGAAGTTTTAGTGTCAATCCAAACAAGGTTTAGCTGGTTAGAATGGCCCAGTTAGCCTCTGCTGGTACATGTTGTAAC
>NC_056705.1:18546463-18549158 GCF_018831695.1 Puntigrus tetrazona | reverse complement strand
GGAGTATTAACGGATAGCTTTCACCACATTTTACAGACCTTCTACTGCATAAAGCCTAAGTTTTTTATTTTGTCACATTATCAAACCTGATCATCTCTCCATTTCTCTCTCTCTTTCTCTTTGTCTCTCCGGGGAGAGATTCTCTCTCCATTACACATTCATTTAAACCCCACTCACTAACTCAGTCTGAACAATTAAATCTCGATGGCTGCGAAATGGTGTAATGCATTTCATTACAGAGTCGCAGAAGGCCCGGGTCACTCTCTAATGGTGAGGACTCTGTCTGCGAGTGTGTTTTAAACGTAGCGTGGATTCAGGATGGAGTCTAATTGACTAATTAAGCCCCAGATGCAGCTCTGGGGGGGTGACGGGGGGTGTGCATGTTTAGAGAGAGCAGGGGGTGTTGTGTTGAAATATGCGGCCCAGCTACATTAGCCATGTAAATGCATAGTAAATCTCTTTTTATTGGGTGTAATAAATACCCAGGAGGCTGTGCGGTCCAGCCCCGCTCTCATCTCTGGAGCGCTCACGCTCTCTAATGCATTGACCTTAGGGCTAAGCGAGAGAGACAGAGATCGAGTGAGTAAGAGAGGGAAAGAATAAGTGTAAATAGATTGCAGGTGGCATCCAGAGTACTCGTTTTTTGATGGATTAACATTAACTCACGTTTTCATTCATTTTCATTTTCTTCCATGTCTTTTCCTATGCACTTGATTTGTCAGTTCATTGGTGCTTATGCTAATAAATCTGTTGATTATGAATCTAACTGGACTGGCTGTATGTTATGTGTGTACAGGATAAAGCCGCTCTTGAAAGCCTGAGCCAACAATTAAAACAGTCTGAAGAAAGCAAGTTCACTCACGCAATGATGGACTTTGGCATCAGTGGCGATTCAGATGGTAAGATACTCTTTTACGGCCCATCATAAATTCATCACTCAGTTGATTTTATTGCATAATCAAAAAGTTTGGTTTAAATCGCATTAAAAATGCATATCTATTTTCTTTTTATCGAACAACTCATGCATGTTTAAATATTAAAAAAAAATTCACTTCGTAAATTTTAATTAAAAAAATACTTAATTTCACGTCCATAAACACCAACCCTTTTCTTAAAGTGAACTGCAAGCTTGCACCGTAACCAGTGGATGAAAGCAGGACCCAGTTCTAAAAAAAATTTTATTAAATTTTTTAAATTTGTGCAAGTTTTAGTCTGATGTGTGTCATAATCTGGACTTTTTAAAGACAAATTAAGGACATGGACCCTATTTATTTCCCCATAATCTTTCGACTTCTAACTCGCTTTTAATCTCCATTACATTTTTCTAATAGATTACACCCAACCCTACATTTCCATTTTATTTGTACTCTATATATGTGTATCCCCACACTAACATTGACTCCTTGCTTTCCTTCTCCAGGAAGCCCGAGTGTGTCAGACTCTCGAATCTTCAGGGAGGCTCGAGGACGTGGCAGCAGCGAACCGCACATCAAGCGGCCCATGAACGCCTTTATGGTCTGGGCTAAAGACGAGAGGAGGAAGATCCTTCAGGCCTTCCCTGACATGCATAACTCAAACATCAGCAAGATCCTCGGTGAGAGAGAGAGACTAGTCAGAGACGGCGCTAGTAAATCACTCCAACCACTTATCTAACCACTTCAGGTTTACTAGCGTCATCTCGTTTCCAGCTGTGCAGTTTTTGACTCAAGGCTTTGATTCGCCACACGCTGTATTCCCTAACTGGCGGAGATTTGTGGGTACATTAAATATGGGCGGGGCTTAAAGGCTGGCTCCTTCGGGAAGAACTATGCAACCAGCCACAGAGAATCCCCTCTGTTCTTCCTCCCCGACACACACACACAGCCATCTCCCACACTGCATTGTGTAACCACAGCCTAATGAATCGCTCTAGAGGGCCGACTCCAACAATGATGATATAATTCATTATGCATTAAACCAGCTCTCCAGTCTGTCTGACATTTTCTCCAGACCTCTGGGATTGTGTTTGACATTTTAAAGAGCTCCTAAGCGTTTTATAACGCTGGAAAATCTGGTTTTAATAAGGCCCCGCTCTCTCAATTGTTAACAGAAGGAGTTTCCCCTTTCCAGTGCTGGGTGCATGTCAGGGCCAGTGGTGACAGCTTTTTCCCATTAAACATACAGTAGGACTGTGTAAATTCAACACAGACTCACATATACACACACGTAACACCCTGAACACACATTTGCTGGAGTTTCTGGGACTGTGGCATGTGTACACAGTTGTGTATGTGTTCACACATCTCTGCTAATGAGAAATAAGAGACACAGGCCACAGGTACGCCTGTTGAACTCTGATAATTAGATGGAGTGTGTTAGTGGCCCACTTAACCCGCTGTCACCTGGAATAATGTTGCACGTCACCAGTGTGTGTGTGTTTTGGAGGGCAGAGAGCTCACTCTATTCTTCTCTGTTTGACATCAGCTCCACTCAAAGGTACTCATTAGACCAAACAAAAACCCTCTCTTAGTGCAAAGTGCCGGTTCCGAGGCTAACGATTGGCAGTTAAAAGCCGTACTGGGCAATGAGAGTGTGCAAAATTGCATATTTTAAAAATCGAATATTCACTGGGTTGCTTGAATGATAAGTCGTCTAATCTTCTTAAAGAAGCCCTGTATTAGTCTGGGTTTGAGTTTATCTTACCATGATCTGCCAC
>NC_056705.1:18544704-18546457 GCF_018831695.1 Puntigrus tetrazona | reverse complement strand
TCTAACACCTTGTTGTTCTTGCAGGTTCTCGTTGGAAGGCCATGACCAACCTGGAAAAGCAGCCATACTATGAAGAACAGGCCCGTCTTAGTAAGCAGCACCTAGAAAAATACCCAGACTACAAGTACAAACCACGGCCCAAGCGCACCTGCCTAGTGGACGGAAAGAAACTGCGCATAGGTGAATATAAGGCCATCATGCGCAACCGCAGACAGGAAATGCGCCAATACTTCACCGTAGGGTACGTTTCATTATATAACAGCTTCCAGTAATGTATTCTTTTAAAGTCAACATCAAATCTTTCAATTCCTTCCTTTTTTCATCTAATTCCCAATAGATAAATCCAAGAACCTGCACTACATTTTTTGTGGTCAATTTAGGTTGACTGTCACCATTCTTACCTCAAAGTTGTATTCAAGTAATATTTACAGTACAAAACTTTTGCCTGTGAAGTGTACACTTTTAGCAAACAACAATCAGATGAATGTTTTTACCCAGGCTCTGCTAACAGATTGTGTGTTTGTTGTACAACAGGCAGCAGGCCCAGTTGCCTTTGTCCTCAGCGGGCGTTGTGTACCCAGGCGCACTCTCTATGGCAGGAATGCCCTCTCCACAGATGCCCTCTGAGCACTCGAGCATGTCCAGTAGCCCCGAACCTGTCCCACCCACCAGCCAGCCCTCTTACCTCACACACAAGGGGGAGGGGCCTCGCGTTAAGGAGGAGGAGCTCCGAATGGACGACGGCAACGGCGACGCCTACGATGACTTCGACTACGAAGACGATGACGGGGACTATGGAAGCGACAGCGAGAATCACATCACTCAGTAAACCTGCCAATCACTGACATCTCACCAGTCACCAGGCATCTCACGCAAGCAAACTTCATTCCGCCCCCATACACCGTCCAATCAGGACTCCTCCAGAGCCAAGCCCGATATACACAGCAAAGCACAGGACCTGTCAATCAAAGTGACTGTTACATGGAAAGGAGGGTCTTGTAAAAGAAGCATAACACTTGCCTTGACTCCCGCTGAGCGAAACGTACCGCGGCAAGTTCATATTGAATCATGAGTAAGCTACGATGACATAGGAAAAATGACCCTTAAACGGTTTGTTATCGAGACATTTATTACTAAGGACCTGTCAGTCGACCCGTCATAGACACTTTAAAATGGTGGACCTGTTTGTTTCTAAAGAGACACTTTTAAACAGCTTTTTTTCTTGGTTCTATAATATTCTCACTCAGGTACACAGTGCCAACAAGTGGCTTGTGAATGTGATTTTGTTGTTTTTGTGCTACAGTTTTAATAGAGAAAAAAGACATTTATTTTCCTCTTCACCGTAAAGCACCTGACAGGAGTAAAAATGACAAACATTACCTTTTTTTTTTTGGTTTGTTTTTCCTTCGGCGTGCTATTAGCTGAATCTCTTTCTATCATCCTCACGCCCATGTCCTCTCACTCAAAGATGTCTTTTCTGTTGGACGAAAGGATGGAAGGGAGGATTCACGTCCCTTCACTCAGGAGTTCGGACATCGCTGGATGACAGACAATCCCTCCTTCCTCACATCTTTTCCTCTTGACACGCTTTTACTGTT
Source organism: Puntigrus tetrazona (assembly GCF_018831695.1). NCBI lineage: Eukaryota > Metazoa > Chordata > Actinopteri > Cypriniformes > Cyprinidae > Puntigrus > Puntigrus tetrazona. The sequence continues at coordinate 18,544,859 of NC_056705.1, read as the reverse complement.
CCTTTCTCCTCCTCTTCTGTGGGAGCTTTGGATGTTGACGTCTCTTTCAGGTGTGGAGACAAACTTTATGAGATAGCACAAACTTTGTGTTTGGTGAACAGCTGACATGGCGATGGTTATCATGGAGAGTGAAGCCTCGAGCAGAATTTTTGTAC
>NC_056705.1:18538805-18544696 GCF_018831695.1 Puntigrus tetrazona | reverse complement strand
TGTGTGTGTGTGTGTGTGTGTGTGTGTGTGTGTGTGTGTGTGTGCGCGTGGATGTGCATTTTGCAAGATTTTAAGTTAATTTTTATTACATGTAGACGGTTGATGTGCTGGTCATGTGAACATTTACAAAAGGAAAAAAACATTAATATTCAACACGTACGATTCATGCTAGCAGCCAGATCTGTGCGGAAGGAAGCCAAACGTTTAATAATAACGCTGCATTTATTTTTATTTTTCGTCCAATCATTGGTCTGATGATTCTTTTCTTTTTTTTGTCTTCATTCTTCGTTAAATTTTTCCCCCCGTCATTCTCATTGTCTCCCTGAACAACCTGTTTCTGTCATCGCTGGGTGCAGGGAACATTGCACCTCGTTCTGAAAGGAAAAGAGGAGACGCGCAGAGAAAAGCTCTCTAGAGGAGAGTCTGTGCTTGAATGGCGTATTGAAGGAGGAGAATAGAGTTCCCACAAGCCCCGGTGCTCAGCACTCTGTTTTCAAAGGACAGCTCTGAGAGAAACCAGGGATCTCTGTACAAGACGAGCACGAGTGTGCGTTTCAATCAGCGCCCCTTAATATATCTCACATCTCTACTCCTCCGCAGGGGTTTGTGTTCTGTCTCTCTCTCCTCTTTTATTTCCCACCCTTTTTTCCCATCTATCACTCGGTTTATCAGTGCAGAGGAGTCTCCGAGCCGTGCCATCAGTCATCCGCTCTCTGTGTGGCTGTGACTGACCCACTCCATCTTACTGCACCTGTGTGGCTGGTGCTGGCACGTCGATGGCGTTTGATTGACGGCTGCCCTAACTGTAACTACTCTGCCAGCCTCTCTCTGGCCTGGTGTGGGCATAAGCGGGCAGCTGGATGAGAGAGACACAAGCTGTTAGGTGAACAGCAGCCAGACTCCAGCCATTAATATCTGCGTTCTTTTTTGGTTTTTTCCCCCCGTTTACATCTACCTACAGGCCGTCCACTCACAACACATATCAAATTATATATTTAGAACGCAAACGTACAAGCTAAAAGCAGATTAGAATTTTCTGGCCTACTTGAGATTTTTTCTGACGATTAACGTTAAGGTACTCTGATGCCTGTAGCACTGGCAAAGTGATGACCAACCGCATTTTGCGTGTTTCTTCTTTCGTCTGGTTTATTCGGTTCGATGAGGTCCGGTCCCGTCTGTTATTTGTATTTGTGTTTTGCCTCCATGTCAACGTCACTCTGCTGTCGAGGTTGGGAGGAGCCGTTTCAGACTCTGCATGTTAATGTTTTAGTTTGTATTTGCAAATACTGTATTTTATTTTCATTAAAACTGCCTCTAGTGTAATAATATTATTAACAATAATTATAAGAATAGGCAGCANTTTTTTTATGATCGTATGGAAACTGCGCTTGATAAAGCATTATATTTAGCTGGGTAGGTATTTAGATCTAATTATTATGTTCAATATTCTGTTTTTTGTTCTACTTTTTTATTTTATTTGTTCTTGTTTTTTTGTTGAGTTAATCCTGTTCTGACGCTGATATATCTCTGAGAAAGTGGTCACGGTGAACTGCTGATATGAAGGAAAAGAGACATTTCTCTTTTTTTCATTTTCTTTTTCTCCTCCGTGCATCGTTCATGAACTCCAAACACATTTCTTAAAGCACTAGGACTCTGGACACTCGGAGACAAACATAAGAAGAACATGATATTTTTATTTGTAATGGTTTATGTATAATGTGAAGTTTCCTATCTGTTAATTCTCTTTTTCTTTGACTGAAGATAAAGAAAACAGCTATATTATACCCCAATTGTTATTGAACAGAAAGAGCGTGGATCTTGTTTACTGATATTTGTCATCCTCTCTCTTATGTTTCATTGGAACGTCACTGGTTTATAGACAAATTCCATCTGTTTGCCTATTTTATATATTAGAGTACAGTTACGTTAACCCTCAAAAGGACAGTTCACCCAGAAAATGAAATTGGCAAAGACCGTATGACTTACTTTCTTCTGTAGAACACCGACAGAGACATGTAGCAGATGGTCCAAGCTGCTTTCTTCCATACAATGAGAGTAGATGGGGACCAGGGGCTCTGAAAACACAAAAATGCATCATAAAAGAGGTCCAAACAGCTGTGCTATATTCCCAAGTCCTCTAAAGCCATGCAACGGTTTTGTATAAGAAACAGACTGAAATGTAATTCGTTTCTCCCTGAATTATCCCTACGATCGATATTCAGCAGCTTGGACGTTCTGTTAAACATCTTTGTGCTTCACAGACGATTAAAAGTGAAACGAGTTTGGAAAGAGACGTAAACGATCCCTTTCATTTAGAAGACGTGACTTTTCCGAATTGATCAAACTGTCTGATTCCAGTGAAGCTCCACTGAATGGCCATATTAGATGTTTTTATCTCCAGAATTGTTTTAGCTCCACACACTGTCTCCCTCTGTCAATCAAGTTCACGGTAGTGACATCACAATCACACCTTGTCAGATAACAAAAGTCACAATCGCAGAATAGCCACCATCTGATGTGACCATGCTTTCACTTTTAGTAATTCCCACAATCATATCAATCGATAGGGACACACGTATGCTGGCTGGTTTAACACACAAGGTCTGTCGGCATGGTAACCTCATGTTCTGATAATGATGGCCTGTATTATGAACAATAATTGATAAGACAATCAAAGTCATGTGTGGAGCTCAAAACAAACGTTAAATGACATCAAACAAAAAGTACTTAGAAACTTATCTTACCATCTCAACTTGAAAAATCGAGAAAGATAATTATGTAAATATAGCATAGAGTTATAGATTTATATTTTGTTCATAACACAGTGTAATATAAGTTGTATATTTCTTTCTCTCTTTTATTGATGTTATTCATGCCACAATAAAAGCAAGAGTTACTGTACTCTTATGAAAAAAAAAAAAAAAAAAAAAAAGCAAGCCGTGGGTTACCACCATCTGTTCTAAGTTGACGTTTTTCAGTATTACTGCCAGTCAAGGCTCAAATAAAAACAGCAACGTGTTCTGTATCTCTACTGTGTGTCTGTGGCTCCTTTTTCTGCCCTGCTGCAACTCACCAACTCCATAATTAAACTCTAGCAGTCCAGAACTGCCAAAAAGCACCACACTGCACACTAAATACTATCTGTCTACTGGTACGTGCCAACACATGAAGCAATCGTAACATTTTTAGGCCAAACAAAGGGAATTCCCAGTGCTGAACGTCATGTGTGTCTGGAATGGCGCACGTCACGCCTGACAGTAGGACACCTGCTGACGTTACAAATATTTGTAGAAGAATGTTCATGAATTACACAGAATTGTTAACAAATCTTAAACGTTTGTCTCGATCGCTCGCCCTCAAGTAGGTGGTCGAAGATGTTTTAACTTTCATACCAGACTTTCTAAACCACGCATTTCAATTAGAAATAATATTTGTGCCGCAAATCAAAAAATTGCCCTGTGTTATCATACAATTAAAGAACCCAAAGCAATAAAAATACCACTTTTATGTGCACACTGAGTATGTCTGGATTAGATTTCAGTCAAAATAACGAGGCTCTGGTGCTGCCCTCAAAGGAGCGTAACTCTAGAATTATGGTAGTGCATTTCTACAACAATACATTTTTTTTTGCAATACTTCAAGACCAAACGTTAGGCACATGTATCTGTATTTGTTTATTAAAAAAATCTGCACTACGTTATCCGCAATCCTTAACCAGGTTCTAACAAAATAGCTGCTGTTAATATAGAAATGGTAGGAAGCCATCTGAACGGCATGATCGAGTCTCCCTCATAATTTCTTTTAAAACATTTTTCATCATATGTTTATATAATATAAAAAGGATTCAGTTGTGCACTTTTGACTTTTGTCCAATTTTCACATTTTTAATGTTTCAAATCAAGGCTTATAATGTTTGACTTAGTTTCAAGGCTTGCAACTCTTGTCTGAAATGTCTGAAATGCCTCTGGAGAAAATAAATAAAATACTCCCAAAGCCAAGGCTGCTTTTAAAAAAAAACACACTCCATTTTTCAGCCAATCAGAAGGCCGGAACACAGTGGATCACATCCAATCAAACAGTTGGTCTAATTAACCACAACAAGCATGGTGGAATGGAAACAACAGACAGGACAATGGATGAAGGTATGGATATCTTTTGAAAATCACCAGCTTAATGTAAAGAAGTGTGATAGTCGTGTTAATGTCAAGGCTTTTGTAAAAGCTGCTGGGTTCAGTGCTTGTGTCTTTTCTGGCCCTGTAATGTGTTTCCTCTCCGGTGGGTCTGCGCCGCTGTCTTGAGTGTTTGTCTGAGAGGGAGTTAAGTACTCCAAATTTTCGTTTAAACGCAGTGGAAAGTGGGCTGGAAAATTGAGTCTTTAAGTCTTTAAGTGAAGTAGCGTAGCTCGGGGCACTGTAAATATTTGATTTTTTGCCTGTAGCTAATACTGAATAGAGTGTTTTGTAAGAGAGTGTGTGTGCATTTCTGCTCAGTATGAGGCTAAGTACAGAAAAGAAACATCTGATTCCTCGAGTTATCTTTCCCGCTGTCTGCTTCGCCGTCTCTGCTGAGTGCCGAACGGAAAAAGGGGGGCAAGATGTTTTCATGAGGCAACAGCATCATCTGAGGGAAGCAATTAGCATAATTCAGAGTGTGTATTTACTGTTTTTACATGTTTGTAAGCTCATGCTAGCTTATGTATTTTTACAGTTACCATGTCTGTGCGCGTGATGCATATGTCTCTGTGTGTGTGTGTGTGTGTGTGTGTGTGTGTGTGTGTGTGTGTGTGTGTGTGTGTGTGCGCGAGTTCCACAGAGCTTCTGCGACAGCTCAGTGAAATGTGCAGATTTGAAGCGTGGGTGTTTGGAGATTGAGTGAAAACGATGTCACATTAATGATTTAAAGTAGGTAATAGGATGTGATGTGCCTCCAGAGCCGCCAGCTAAGCTGAGTTTAAGACACTCCGCTAATGTATTCATGAAGAGGGGGGGATTAGTGAGTACTCAGAACTCAAACACACACACACACACACGCAATCACACACACATTACCAATGACAGACAAATGTGTACGCACACGACACCTTAGCGCGACCGAAGCCAAACGCATCTGCACTTGCACTACAAAGGCGAAATGTTAACACGCATGCCATTCAACATCACAGCGGCCAAATGCATACCCTGCCACCAGAGCGAATGTCAGACAACAGGTTAAGCACTAAATATAAACCAAACCTAACAAAATCTCCAACCTCCCAGCACTTGCAACTTCATACATCCACTGAAATTTGACAAAAACCTAAACAAATAAACNTGTTTTTTTTTTTTTTTTTTAAGGATTCAGATTTTGCATGAAAAAGCCATCTTTTAATGTCTTTACTGTCACTTTTGATCAACTGCATGCATCCTATCTGAATGATAGTATTATTTCTTTTTAAAAAATCTTACTGACCTTCTTTTAGAGTAAAATTAAGTACAATAAATATTGCACAATTCTTCTATTAATAATGATGCATAATTATAAAAGCTTCGGCAAAGTGCTTTTCTGGGGGTTTTTTTGTCAAACCAGAGGACGTTGTCTTCCCAAAAGTTTTTAATTTCAAATAAACAATCAGATTTTAAATTTCTATGCAAGTTAACTTTTTTTAGTCTTTTCTGACACAAGGACAAAGTAACATGTAAACAAGTAGCTTCCGGTTAATAAGGACACTGTAGAAATGGCATTGAATCATGTATTCTGTGAGCAGAAGTCTTTCAGGTGACAGTTCACTAAAGAATTCTCTCATTTACTCACCCTCATGTCATTCCAGACCTTGCTGGCTTTCTTTTTTTCCTGCAGAATACAAGAAATAGTTTGGTTTTTTTTGTTTGGGTTTTTTTTTTTTTTTTATATTT